>NC_081411.1:165026529-165041529 GCF_030272615.1 Cryptomeria japonica | reverse complement strand
TCTTCTCTTGAGCGTGTCTTTTTGATGGGACATGTTGATCCTTGGATTTTTGTAGATTTCTAGCTTTATGAATTTTAGATTTGGCATCCAAATTGCTTTGAATAGCAATGGTATGGGTGCATGAGGTTGGATGACTTAGAGTTTTTATGGATGGGATGATGGAGGGAGGATATTGGAAGGAATTCAAGGATGTGTGTCTGTGTTGGGCTCTCTTAGGGATTTGAGGTGATATAATGGTGGATGGAGGGATGTAAGGACCCAATATGGAGGAAAGAGATGAACGGTTTAGCTTTATAAAATAAGGACCCAAAATGGATGTGGAAGATGGGGGATGGTGTGATATTGATTTATATGAAGGTATTTTTTATTTAGGAGGAATGAAAGATATACTGACATCTTGAGCATGATTTTTGTAGCCAAGGCCATATGAACTTTCATTTTCTTTGACTTGAAGAGGTTCCAATATGCGTTATTCATGGAGGCCTAACCCTTTGCCTTGATAATTCATTTTTTTACAAATTCTTTTTCCAATACGATACTTATTATTTTGGAAACAACATACGAATCCATTTTAAGGTGGATGTGAGGTGAAAGGAATTGTATACTCTTGGAGGAAATCATAATGGATTAAGGTGGAAAAACCAAGTTGATAGGTATGGGATTCATGAATAGCTTGGATAGGGTTGATGCGATCTTGTGTAGGATTGGGATCTTGTGTGACATTAGAAAGAATATTGGGATCTTGGGATGGATTGGGATCATGACATGGAGATGAAGGAATACTTTGATCTTGACTTGGGATGGGATAATTTGGTGGAGTGGGAGGGATGATTGGATATTGAGGTGGAAGAGGATCATGTAATGGGGTGGAGGGGATACTTGGATTTTGAGATGGAATGGGATTATGAGGGGAAGGAAGAGTAAGAGTATCATGGGATGGATTAGGGTTATAGGTTGGAGTGGATGGTAGACTTGTATTTTAAGATGAAGAAACATCATGAGGAGGGATTCTTTTATCTTGAGGTGGAGAGGAATTTATACTAGCATGCTTTGGAACAAGTGCTTGACATGGTTGATGTTGGGGGGATGGTTGGATGGAGGAGGAGGTGTATTCTTCAACTTGGATAGATGGGGGGATGGGAGTATCATGAAGCATAGGGGATTGAGGTTCGTCTTGATTTGGAGGGATGGAGGTGGATGTATGACTTGGGGGGATTGGGAGAATTTGTTTGAATGTGGGGATTTAGTCTCCTTTGCTAATATGCCTTGGATAAAATCATGAAGAAAGGACTTGGAGGATGGGGATGGTGTGTATTTTAGAGGATTAGGATTATGTGAAGATTTAGGATTATATGGAAGATTAGATTTGGATATGGATGGAAGAGAAGATGTAGGTATAAATGTTGGATAGGAGAGGTATTTTGATGAGGGTTAATATGGAGACATGGAAAAGGAATAAGAAAGATTTCCCTTGTCAAAGGTAGAGGAAGGATAAGGGATATGAGATGGGCTAGGATTGGTTATAATGTGTTAAGGTGGAATGGATGAAGATATGGTAGATGGATGAGAGGTTATGGGATTAACTTGGTAAGTAGGTTGGGGTGGGAATGATTGATAAGGTGATCCGTGAACTTCCATGAGTATTTTCTCATACCAATCTTTAATGTTTAGATTTTGGATTTGGGTTGAAGGTATTTGACAAGGATTTAGATCAAGAAGTTTATCTCTTTGGGCAACCATATTTTACTTTTGTGAGCATGAGTCAAGACCATACATAAGTAACCTCAAAATGACAAAGAATGAAAGTAGATTGAGATTATATGGATCAAAGTGATCAAGAGATGATGAAGAGATGAAAGGTGAGGATTAGGTCTTAGAAACTTTGGATTTGATTTGGTTTGATTGGATTGGATTGGATGGTCCTCGGACTAGGACGAGATTGATTTGGATGATATGATATCTTAGCCCCTCAATTAGGACATAGATAGAATGGGCCACTAAGCGAGGTAACAACCAAGCTAGGTCAAACTTAGACCTTGGATAATACTAGATCAAGCCTTCTTCTACTTAGGATAGACTTCTTTCCTAAGAAAAATAGGGCAAAGGATTAGGATTTTGATCAACCCAAATGATTAGGATCAATTAAGTAATATACTTGAGATAGATTCTTTGTCAAGAACAATGCTAATAGAGGATTTGACAAATGATAAAGGTCTAAGTTAGACTTTGCAAAGTGTTGACCTTGGATTGGAAGGTTGATTGATTGACTGATTGATTGATTGGGATTATGGAGATTTGATTAGGTTAGTTTGCTAAGTCCTTAAGGATGGAATGAAAATGATTGCAGGAGAATAGATTGATGATAGTAAGAAGGAGGGGAAGGTTACCTTAAACTAGATTGATGATTGGCTAGATATATAAGTTGAGGATTGATGACCATTTGGATGGATGAACACTGATGGGGGATTTGACTCAAGAAGAGATGTTGAAACAAAGGTGGAGACAATGAAACTTATTTTAACTATAACAAGGTAAAAATTGACGGATTTTTGGTCAAATGTTTGGTCAAATTTGGGAATTTTTGGACTTTTTTGACTTGGCAAAAGATATTAAGCAATGAATACATGTTGGACAAGGTAATGCTTTATGAAGAGTGTGAAAGTGAGGGGGGCCTAGAATAGCCCAAACAAAATCACTAGTTTTTCACAAATTGAAGACATGCATAAAGCATACAACTTCCGTTGGAAAGTGGAAAATGTTCAATGGGGCCTCTCGCACATAGCGATACCTCAAAGAAGCAAACAAATAGAGATTCTGGTAGCATTGGCTCCACTCCATGACAATCACTTCTCAGGCATACTAGATTTGTTTACCCCAAAAGTCCGAAGATCTTTTAACCGAGGGATACCTGTCTCATCTTGAGTCGGTACATGAGAGATTACTTTAGGGTATGATCCGCACTCCCTACACCATCAAATATGGGATTCGAGCTACTACAACAAGGTTTTTAGCTATTTTCAGATGGGTCCATTCCAATTACAAATTTGTGAAGAAAGCCACCTAAGACTCTAACTGATCTTATCAGTTTAGAGAAGGCCTCCACATACACATCGAATTCACTCAGCACTCTGGCAATTTGACTAGGTTTTTGGTATAATGTCTCAAAAAAACATTGTTCGAGATCACACTAGGAGACACGATATCCCTGATGTGTCCCAATTTGAAGTAACCTTGTGGGGTGATGAAATCCCTAATCAAAGATACCCCTTACTACAAAAAGAAAAAGTGGGTGGTGTCAATCACCTTTCTCATCATACAAGGTCCACAAAGATGAGGAGAGAGAATAATGGGTGTGATGGTGGGTCCACCCTACATATGTGCAAGTGAACAAGACATGGTAGACACTTGTTCTTTTTCATCCCACAAATATATGCTATTTAATCTTAAAAAAGGAAACTATACTAGTGGGAAAAATATTAATCTTTGGCAACTGTGCTACAACAAAAATATTAGTAGTCTGATAAAATGATCTTGGACAGATAGGAAAAGTTGCAAAACTCAAATCTAATCAATAACACAAAAATCCCTATCTACCTCAATGCAAACACCAAAGTATAGGCACAAACGCCAACATTTGTGCAAATGCTAGTGTATGCATAGATGCCGAAGTAAGGCTTGAGCCAAAAAACAAAAAATAAAACACAAGAAAATTTAAATTTTTAAATATGAAAAATAGAGGGAAATATATGGGCAAAATCATGAAGTTGTGTTTCACTTTGGGCTAACTTGGGGTAGTCTGACTGGACTACAACTCGACCATGTGGTGCTTTGTGTTGCTAGCATGGTGCCTAAATGGCATTGAGAGTTTGGTGCCATTGTCACAATTTGTGTGCACTTGACTTTTTTTTTCTTTTTTTTTTTAAATTCAAAATAGTCCGGCCGGACTCACCTATGTGGTAGGTGATGTGGTAGCCAAATCACCTATTTTGTCTGTATTTCTGAAACTTTTGACTTTTGCTCATTTTTTCTTCAAATAGAATTTTTTTTACAAAAATCAAAAAATACCCTTTTGTAGAGCTCGAACTCACGAATGTAATTTTTTTTTTTTTTATATTTTGATTATTTTTAATATTTTTATTAATTAAACATTGTGGGTGGCTTTTTCAAGTTAAAAAAGAGGTTGATTAGAATTTTTTTTAAAATATGTTAAATGATATTAAAAAGTATTTTTTCACTAGATGAGAGAATCTTCTCGAAAATAGTGTTTTCTTTTTTTGGTTAATGATAAATTTAGTAGTCAAAAGGTGATGTCGAATGAAAACTATCAAATTTAGCTATGTTGGACTTCAAAATATTATAATGAGAAAAATATAAATCAAAATTAATTGTTTCTTTTTAACACTTCATATATATGTTCTCTATTTGGGAAAAAATAATCAGAAAAAAATAAGTCCATTTTCATTTTTTTTGGTGATGCCAACTAGAACCCCTGATTTTCACCATTTTTCAGCAATAAAAAATCTATCTTTGAATTTATTAAAAAATATCAATTTTTTTCAAGAAAAATTAAAACCTAACATACATAAATTTTATTAATATTTCTACATTTGATCAGTTTACATCATTTCAAAATTCAATTTAGAAATGTCACTTTTATGCAGTCCAAGTTAAACATTTTTAGTTGTGTTGGTTGGTTCCTTTATAAAAGTGTGACACATGTTTGTGCTTTTACCCATACCTATGAAGATATTGAAAGGCTTAAGCACAAATGTCACCATATGCATAGACATCGAAGCAAGGTTTGCAAAAATTGTTAGCCTGAAAGTTTTCAAATTTCAAATTTTAAAAAGAAGCAGGAAAAACTAAACAGTGGAGACGCCATTTTATGATACAGACGGCGGTGTTTGCGTAGATGTTGAAGTGCTAATTCCTGCAAAATTACTTAATTGGCCTAAAAAAGTAGATATTTCGCTAAAAACCTTGATGCTATGTGAATGAAAACTACTAATCTAACTCTTCTTTTCTATATTTTACAGTCTTATTTTTCTGTATTTTTTATTTCTTAGAAATGAGATAAATTGAAAAATAATTTTAGAAAAAAATAGAAAGTGGAGACGTTGAAACAATCAAGTGGAGATGTTGATCCTAAACCTAGAGGAAAACAGTGAACAAGATTATTCAAATAAAATGGAGACATCATTCTTTCTGAGCATAGACGCTGAAATAGTGGGCCAAAGATGTCGAAATGCAAGCTCAACTGTCAATCCACTAAACCTATGAGAAAAGTGCTAAGAAACCACAAAAGTTATTAGTAGAAAGGGACGTGAGTCCCACTTGGCATGCCAAAATGAAGAGGGGAAAAATTTGAGCCTAATGGTTAGTGTATAAACCAAATAAAAACACAAACAATGCATTCAAATACACAAATAACCCATTATACCTACACTTTTCACTTCTTCCTCTGATTGATTGTGATAAAGTAGAGTGTGCCCATGTGCTCCACTTGATTTACTCCTTGAATAGGATATATGTGTATTTCTCTCTACTACACGATAAGATTGGATTGGATTTGATGATAAATATGAATGAGATGGATTGTCTTAGATGAGGCAATATTTTGGAATTATGATGATATGATGAAGGATTTTGATTCTCAAATGGACAACAAGATAATGCATGAAAGATGGATTAAGGGATGAAATGGACAACATAAGAATATGATGGAAGTGGATGATTTGTGAGGAGAGGAGGCTCCAATTTATATATTGGAGGAGTCCAAAATGGAGGGCTGAGATTCATTCAAAATAAAGGGTTAGGATTGAAAGAAAGTGGGAGAGAGGATTGAGAGGACAAGGTGTGGGATTCAAGAGATATACCATAAAGGCATTTCTTCTCTCCACACCCCTCAAGGTACATGGGAAAGAGCTCCCAAGTACATTGGGAAAAGGAAAAAATCCTTGGAGAAAGGGGAGAGGAATTTAAAATTTAAAAATAAGAGGATGTGTGGGAAGACTAAATTATAAAAGGAATTAAAAATTCCTTAGGAAGAGGATAAATGGGGAGATTCAAAAACTTTGAATTTCTTTGAAAGGATCAAAGTGGTTAGCATTTAAGGTTGGAGGATGAGATGGGAAATTCATTTATGGTAGAGATTTGACTCATCCCTAATGTGCACATGATTAAGGGAATTGATTATGTGGCTTAATGAGTGATTAGGAGTGCAAGTGGGAAAATTAGGAGGATTTGATATGAGGAGAGATAATGAGTGGAGGAATATAAAATTGAGGGATAATGATAAGCATGGTTATAGAGGAATTAATTAGGCTAAATGAATATTATGGAAAGTGATTTGTAGGAAGCACTTTTAATTAGATTAGTTAATTGAAGTTAATTAACTAATAGAGATTAAAAAGAAATAATGATTGAGATGTCTTTGGCAGAATGAGGAATAATTAATTTTGAAAATTTAACTATAGTCATAAAATTAATTAAGTTTGATTTAATTAATTTTAAGAAGAACAAGACCAACACAATTTAATTAATTAATTAATTAATTATGTGGAAAGGCTTAAATTAATTAAATATTAATTTAATTAATTTTATATGTCTACACCAAATATAATTAAAACAAAAACATATAATTTAGAAAGATAAGCAAGATCCATTACCATTATGGAGAGAGATCTCTACATAGATTTAAATAGAGATGGAGATAGAGAGGGAGATACAAATAAAGAGAGAGGAGAGGGATAAATGGAGGTAGAAGAGATAAATATATAGAGAGGGAGACATAGAGATGTATGAAGATAAATATACAAATAAGGAGAGATATAAGGGTGAAGATAGATGAAGAGATAAAGAGAGGGAGAGATAGAAGGATAAATAGAGAGAGGTAGACATACCTAGAAAAGAGATATAGAGACATAAATAGAGATATAGATAGTAAGGATAAGAAAGGGAGAAATACTGAAGGATAAGGATGGATAGAAAGAGGGACACATATCTAAAGATTGTAAAGGAGAAAGGAAGATAGAGATAAAAATGAAGATAAAGGGAGAGGGAGATGAATAGATATAGAAAAAGGGAGAGGTGAGGACAAAGATAGATATATATATATATATACAGAGAGAGAGAGAGAGAGAGAGAGAGAGAGAGAGAGAAACGGATAGAGGGGTAAATAAAGATACAAAAAGGAAGAGATAGAGAGATATAAAGGAAGAAGAATATGGATAGATAGAGTGATGTAGATAGTGTGAGTGAGTGATATATAGAGAAAAGAGATTATAGATAGGGATAGATAGAGAGGGAGAGAAAAAGAGGGATATATATATAGGGGTTATAGAGAAGGATGGAGGGAGAAATACAAAGATAAATAGAGAGGAATTAAATAAAGAGATGATTGTAGGAAAAGAAAGAGATACATAAAGAGGGTGATAGAGGAAAAGAGGGAGAGGTAGATTAATCATTTATAGAGGAAGATATATAAAGATAGAGGAACATATAGAAAGAGAGATTCATATGGAAATAGATAAAGATGTGAAGATGGAGGTGTAGATATATATGGATAGAAAGTGATAGAGTAGGACAAATGTAGGGAGAGATGGAGTGAAAAAGTGAGATTTAGAGATAATGTGATACAAATATACATGAAGATAGATTTGTAAGGATATAGAGATAGAGAGGACAAGACAGGGAGAGAAATGAGGTGATCAAGACAAGTAATAAATAGGTATAGGTAGAATAAGGTAGAGGGAGGAGATAACTAGAGAGAAGAGAGATTATCAAAGATATTAAAATGAGTGACAAGGATAGAGTGGGAGAGGTAGAGATAGGAATAGAAGGGGGGAGATATATGAAGACATAAATGTCACTTGGAAAATATCTAGATGTGATGAGAAAAGGAATGAGATAAGTAGAGAAGGAAGAGATAGATAAAAGATATTTATAAAAGTATAGATTGACAAGTGATATATATAGGAGGTGATAGGGAAAAAAAATAGACTTTGTATGTAAAATTCGTGAGTATTTAAAATTTTAAAAATGAAGGATTAACTTGAAATGATTATTTAATTTTTGGTCTATAATATAATAAAATTATCATATCCATTTGATATTTCTCTAAATTACCTTTCCAATGCTTGTAAAAGATCAAAATTTTGATAAGAAACGCAAAAGTTATGCTCATTTTACTAAAGCATGTTTTTTATGTTGGGCAAAATGGATATTTGATTTGAATGGATATCCATTTTGTAAAAACATGGTCCATCACAATGATGATGCCACAAAATGGATATCTGTTAATATCGAATATTTGTTTTGGTAATACCAAACCAAATTCAAATTTTGGTTGACCCATGCAAAATGTCAAAGTGGAATTTGACATGTTTGGCAAAGTTTAAAACACATTTTTTTCCTCATTACCACTTCTTAGCCCCTCATGATCCTGCACATAAGATCAAATGTCATGATTGTCGTTAATGTCAAAGTCATGTCTAGAGGATGTGACATGAGGAGAGATAATGAGTGGAGAAATATTAAATTGAGGGACAATGATAAGCATGGAATTAATTAGACTAAATGAATATTAGGGAAAGTGATTTGTAGGAATCACTTTTGGTTAGCTTATTTAATTGAGGTTAATTAACTAATAGATATTTAGAAGAAATAATGGCTGAGATAGCTTTAGAAGAATGAAGAATAATTAATTAAATTTAATTATGTGGAAAGGCTTAAATTAATTAAATATTAATTTAATTAATTTTAGATCTCTACACCAAATATAACTAGCACAAAAATATATAATTTAGAAAGATAATCAAGATCCATTACCAATAGGGAGAGAGATATCTACATAGATGAAAATAGAAATAGAGAGGGATATGGAGATAGAGAGGGAGATACAAATAAAGAGAGAGGAGAGGGATAAATAGAGATAGAAGAGATAAATATATAGAGAGGGGGAGAGAGAGATGTATGAAGATAAAGATACACATAAGGAGAGACATAAGGTTGAGGTGATAAAGACAAGTAATAAATAGGTATAGGTAGGAAAAGGTATAGGGGGGAGATAAATAGATAGAAGAGAGATTATTATAGAGATATAAAAAATGAGTGACAAGGATAGAGTGGGAGAGGGAGAGATAGGAATAGAAAGGGGGAGATATATGCAGAGATAAATGTCACTTGGGAAATATCTAGATGGGATGGGAAAAGGAGAAGATAAGTAAAGAAGGAAGAGATTGAAAAAAGTTATTTATAGAAGTATAGATAGATAAGTGATAGATAAAGGAGGTGATAGGAAAAAAAGAAAAGAGACTTTATATGCAAAATTTGTGAGTATTTAAAAGTTTAAAAATCAAGGATTAACTTTAAATGATTATAATTAATTTTTGGTCTATGATATAATAAAATTATCATATGCATTTGATAGGCCTCTAATTTACCTTTCCAACCTCTGTAAAAGATCAAAATTTCAATAAGAAACACAAAAGTTATGCTCATTTTACTAAAGTATGTTTTTTTAGCAAAACGGATATTTGATTTAAACGGATATCCATTATCCGTTTTGGAAAAACATGACATCACAATGATGATGCCACAAAATAGATGTCTGTTAATATTGGATATCTGTTATTAATGGATATCTGTTTTGGTTTGGTATTACCAAACCAAATTCAAATTTTGGTCGATCCATACAAAAAGTCAAAACAAAATTTGACATGTTTAAAAAAATTTAGAACACATTTTTTTTCCATAAACATAAATACATTGATCACACTCAAGACACTATACATTGTATAGGATGAAAATGTTTTGAGCTACTCTATAGTAACTATTATGCCAACATAAGTAGGAGAAATGCTTATTAGTCTTACGTAAGAGTATGTGAGACTAAAAGATAATTATGGAAATGGAAGTCTTCAAAAGTGGACTACAATATTCGATATGCACATATATGCTAGACAAGTAGAAGATAGCCAACTATGAAAAATCATTGAAAGGAAGCAAGTAAATTCTTTATGAAAAGCAATGATAAGGATTTTAATAGGGAAGATTCTACAAGGTAGCAATAGAATTATCTTTTAAAGATGGCGAGTCTATTATACAAATTTTGGTGAGTCAATTATATAGAATTAAGCGATTCACTAAAAAAGCACTTTGTTTTTGAGGATACACAGCGATTATCTGAAGGAAGACTATAACAAAGTTTATAAAGAAGGCAGCAATATAAGACACAGGCAGTGATTTTATTAAGAAGACTCCAATGTTTAAATATCATTACAGCGATCAAAGATAGGTAGCACACATCAATTTATATGTTCCAAGTCAAATTTTGTTTATATAGCCAGCTTAATGAACATCCGACTTCATAATAAATATTGATCAAGATGCTTGGGGCCAACTACAAAATGTTTGTTAGAGAAAACACAAGGCAGCAAACTATTTAAGGATTAACACATTCACTTAAAGCAAGCAATGGCAAAAGAGAGTGTAAGGCAATTAAGAGCAGCATTGTCTTTGAATGTGATAAAGACAGATTTTGTAATAAATCCCAATATGTGCAATTGTGTTAAGAAATATTTCTAATAAAACAAATAATTATTTTGCCAAAGCAACAATACGTTATTAAAAGGTAACAATCAAATTAAGAAGAGGGACGTTGCCTTTGAAAAGGATGATCCTTTGAAGAAGTTTGCACCCTTCTTGAACGGGTATATGGAAGATATAAAATCATCATGAAGAATTGATTTTATAGTGTAGTGGGTGAAGTATGTGCTCCTCAATGTCATATCATATGTAGATTTGAGAAGAAGAAAAATATACGGAAATAATTGCATTAAATTTGTGAAGAATAGCATAAATTATATATACATACATAAATATATAGATCACTCGAGGGCAATAAAGAAAGAATAGATCAATGAAGAAGATCATGGTGTGTATATGAGCAGTTTGTTGCATACACAGAAGGCAAATGAGTACAGATTTTCTTGAAGAATATTGCAGACATATGAAGGGTCACCTCTCTTGGTGAAGAACGTAATTTGATGTGTTATAGCAGATTTACATGAGGAGTTTTGTGACCATATGCTTGCCATATTTATGATCAATTTGAGGAAATTATAACAGTTTGAGAGAATTATGGCAAATTTGTGGAGAAAAAGGTTAGACATCATCCCTTGAAGAAGCAACATTGCTAAGGTGGAAATTTGAATGAGGGTTTGTGTTGATGTGTCATTTTGACACTTCAAACACTTTATCCTCTCTTGATCAAAATCTTCCCAAATGTTAAACTATGTGATCAATTGGAAGACTCCAAGGTTTTTATTGTCGGATCTTGACTTGTGGATAAGCTCAATGGTTGATGTGATTGCTAGTAATCCAAGGGTTATATTGAATACTCAAATTCTTCAATGTTTCGATGTTGTTGGAACTTAGATTCTAACTATTTGATTGAAAAATAAATTGGTACAAGACATAGGGTTTGAGGAGTTTAATCTAATCCTAAGAATGTAGGAATGATGGACAACCTTTGGTGAAACTCAATTAAGCTTTGCTTTGACATGCAAAGCAACAACTCCACAAAGCTTTGCATGTCAGTACTTTGCTGATCAGTCGCCACATTTCAACAGATTCCAGTTGACCACACAAAGCAAACTTATAATCAGCTAATTGCTAGTGGTATGGATATATGAATCTCACCATTGATCATATACAAATTTCTTTCATTCATTTAAACAACATGAAAATGAATTGAGAAGTAGAGACCATGGAACTTATTGAAATAACACATCAAATTCACCATAACTTCAATGAAATCATATGCTCTTTATAACAATATTTTGACAACAATCTTTGCCTTCTCCTATTCTATTCTATAAGAATTTGTCAAATATAGCCAAGATCTAGAGCACAATGCATAACACAAGAGAGACAATAGATTTGATAAGAATAAATTGCATTCTAATGAACATGCAAATCAAGATCAACTAGATCATTAAAATTACATACAATGTAGATGAGCCTACTTATAAAGGCAAGGCCATATGGATATGAGAGCACACAATCATGACATGTAGCTCAATGAGAAACAAGGGTAGGTGGGGGTAGGTAGGAGAAATAATAAAATATTCCATAAGAGGTGGATCACCCATTGAAGGTGGAATGTAACAAGAAGATAAGACTACAAAAAGTAGAAATTATCTTCAATACATCATCATTATGTGCACACTTCTCCAAGTGTCGTCTCATACCCAAACTACTATGAAATGCATTATTCTAGGCCAACTTAAATAAGGTGTAATTATGAGAAATAATTTACACCAACATACTCTAACTTCTAATTTCTAATCTATCTATTCTCTATTGACTTTCTATTCACTCTTTGTCAACCTCTTATTAATTCCTTACAAATGAGAAAACTGAGCTTTATATAGATAGCTCTTTCAATGAAGGACTCAGATTGATTCACAATTAATGGCCAAGATTGCATGATGGAAAACCCTAATTACGTTTTGTTACAACAAAATCCTATGACCAATGAGAAAATTACATTTGGGTTCAATACGGAATGTGGACCAATGAAATATAAGGGTAGGTAGCTCAAAGTATTGTGCCTTCATAGGATGAATCAAGTGCATTGCATTTGGACATGTTGATGTGGAACTCCCCTGATTTGTGGAATGATGATTAGGATGCCATCTCAACTCACTTGTAGACTTGATAGATCATCATGAAGGAATTTTGAGCAATATCTCTTAATACTCAACATTATTCAATTTGCTCTTATGTGATGATGATGATTGATCTTCTTTATTTATGATCTACTTGATGAATGGTACACCCAATTGGATTCAACTCCTCAATATACTGACTTTGATTCTTGGATTCCCAAAGGGAATTTAAGATTATAAAACATTTCTTCATCAAATAAGTTGTCTCATTCATGCTTTAGGACCTTGACTTTGATCTTTGCTTTGCATGACTCAAGATTGGTCTTGATGTGGAACTTCCTTTGATTCCTTGGGTAAGCGCACCAAGATGGTGAACAAAAAGGGGGGTATAAGTGGCCACTTTTTTTCTGAAAACGAGTAAACCTGAACTTCAAAGAGATATTTGAAGGATATTTTTTTGTAATTTTCTGTAGAGTATTTTTTTTTTTATGATTTTTTGAAGTGATCGCATCCTGAAAATTTGGTACCTGTTCGTGCACTGGGCATAACTTGCATCAAAAAAATCAGAAATGAAAACTTTTTTTTTTTCAAGTGTGTAGAATCTAGTGTAGAACAATAATATGTAATTTATTTTGAATATGGTCAAGTATATCAAAATTTATTAAAAACATGGTAGACATATGTTTGTGAGGGCTGTCACGGCACTGGTAAAGAAAATTAAAGTTTACTATGTTAATGGTGTCCAAAAATAGAAAAAATTATATGGTCAGAAAACTGAGGAGACGTGTGAGATTATGGTGTTAATTTTAGAGATACCCACTTGATCATTTGTAAACCTGATGATGAAAAAGTCAAGAAATCATGTTGGAAGATGAAAAAATGTGTAAAGGGACAAAAATGGGGGGGAAATGGGCTTGCAAGCCTTAGGGTCATTCTCCAACCCTCTTACCAAGCCAAAACCCGCACGGGTTTTGAAAAACAAAAAGTACTATTCACAGTTCTTCATAACCCGCACGGGTTTTGAAAAACAAAAATTACTATTCATAGTTCTTCATAACCCACACGGGTTTTGAAAACCAAAAAGTACTATTCATAGTTCTACATAACCCGTATGGGTTATGTAGAACTAAAGCCATCATTTTGTGTTTCACAAAACCCTTACGGGTTATGAAGACATAATAATGTATGCTTGTAAACTTAGCATTTACTACACATGTACAGACTTACATATATAATATGTGTTTATGTATGTATATATGCATATCTATAGTTATATATACATATATTAATATAAATATATGTATATATGTTTGTATACATGCATGTCTCCCTTATTTTCCTCTCTCTCTCATCTTCCTTCCCCATCACTGTATTTTTCTATTCTAAGCCCTAATTATCCTCCTTGAGTTCTATCTCATCTCTCTCCCCCTCACACTTCTCTCTCTGTCGAGTCTCTCACCCTTTTCTCCTTCTCATTCTCTCTCTACTTCATGTCTCTCACCCTCTCAACCCCTCTCTCTCTCTCTCTCTCTCTCTCTCTCTCTCTCTCTCTCTCTCTCTCTCTCTCTCTCTCTCTCTCTCTCTCTCGTTATCCTATCCTATTCTCACCCTCTCCCCCTTCTCTCTCTTTCTCTACCCCTCGCTCTCCTTCTCCCACCTCTCCCTCCCCCTCTCCATATCTTACACTCTCTCTCTCTCTCTCTCTCTCTCTCCACCCCTCCCTTGTTGGTATTTTGGTATGGTCTTGTCATTGATGTCAACACCTACTATCACTTATCAACTCTATCACTTTGAAGAATTGGCAATGTTCACCGACAAGCAAATGACTTATGCACAGTCACCAGGATCTGGTACACCGACAGGATATAATATTCACCAGCACTTGGAATGGCATGGAAAACACCTAATTATGTCGAAGACATCGTTTGCACATTTTGTCTTGGAGATTTGTTCATTGGCACATTCGTATTTGCATATTTGTTGTTACCCGGCAAATAGGTCCAGAATAAGCACCGACGGACTTATCTATTCTAGATCAGCATGACACACTATGGAGAGGATTTATTATTGTTGTAATTACATTGACCCAACATTCTGAATCGGTTATTGCATCGGACATTGTTTTATTTGTAAAATGATTTTATTGTAATATCCTTTAGAGACAACCTACTAAAATTGGTCTTATGTTATGGTATAAATGTAAGATCTTATTTGTAAGGTTGAATGTGGAATGCGAAAAGGAATTGTGTGAAGGTATATGCGAGAATAAGCAGAGCTATACACACAGACATCATTTGAAGGTTGAAGAAGGTTTTTTTTGTGAAGA